>NC_088353.1:29397500-29405000 GCF_036884655.1 Musa acuminata AAA Group | reverse complement strand
GTAGGTCATTTTGGCCGAAGCACTTTAAATTGGTGTGTTCCTTGAATGTGTGAGTTCTTACTTTCCTGAAATTATTTTTTACACTACTGCTAGCTTTTGGTTTTCATCTACTCAAGTTACTATCGAAACGAAATCTCCTCGTATTTACGAATTTATTTTTAAACTTACAAGTTTAATCCGCTGCACTAATTCACCCCCCCTCCTCTTAGTGCCACTCCGATCCTAACAATTGGTATCAGAGCTAGGCTCACTCTCATATTTGGTTTAATTCCCAAGAGGGATGGTTTACTCCGGCATGCATGAGGGTCATTCTATTACACGTCCACCTATATTTAATGAGTCGAATTACACCTATTGGAAAACTCATATGTGGATCTTCCTCATTTCCATGGATTTCGAACTTTGGACTATTGTCAAAAATGAATTAAAAAAATATTCTCTTCCGATGAGTGAATGGGATGAATTGGAGAAGGTTTTTGTTTTAAACACAAAGGCTATGAATGCCTTGTTTTGTGCATTAGACAAAAATGAATTTAATTATGTTTCAATTTGTGATTCGACTTTTGATATTTGGATAACTCTTGAGGTCACTCATGAAGGCACTAGTCGAGTGAAAGAGCCCAAAATCAACATTCTTGTGCACTCTTACAAACTTTTCCGAATGAAACCAAGTTAGTCCATCGGAGACATGTACACCCATTTCACGAATGTCATCAATGGACTCAAAACTCTTAGTAAATATTTTTCTAACTTTGAACTAATAACTAAAATCTTAAGATCCCTTCCAAAAAGTTGGGATTCAAAAGTTACGATCATTCAAGAGGCCAAGGACCTTAAAACATTTCCTCTTGAAGAACTTATTGGGTCTCTAATGACCTACGAAATGACATGTCATGCTCATGAAGAGCTCGAGAACCCCCTTCAAAAGAATAGGAAGGATATGACGCTTATATCACAAGAAGAACACTTGAAAGGAACATCAAGTGACGATGACAGTGACGATGACATTGCATTTTTAACTCAAAATTTTAAAAAATTTATAAGAAAGAACAAATTTAAAAATAACAAAAAAAAAAAACTTGAACATAAAAAGGATCAAGTAATATGCTACGAATGCAAGAAGCCGGGGCACTTAAAAAATGAATGCCCCCAAGCCAAGAAGAAGCAACCGAAAAAGAAGAAAGCTTTAAAAGTGACTCGGGATGATTCAAGTGATTCAGAAAGTGAAGAAGCTAGCAACAAAGAGAAGGCAAACTTTATGCTAATGGCTTTAGGAGAGGAGGTATGTGATTCAATTAATGAAGATTTATCTTTTGATGAATTTTCTATCGCTTTTCATAAATTATTTGATGAGTGTAGAACTATTAGTAAGAAGTTTAATCTTTTAAAGAAAGAGCATGTCTTACTACAAAATAAGCTTGATAGTTTTCAAACTCCTCCATGCTCTATGAACACTTAGAAGTAATAAAAAATGAAAATTTGCTATTTAAAGAGACCTTAAATAAGTTTAAGGTCGGTAGCAAGGGATTGGACATAATCCTTGCAAACAAGGGTCACGTCACAAATAGAAGTGAAATCGATTTTGTGAGAGGATCTCACCAAAATCCTATCACTTTCAATAAAGGACCCACATTACACATTTCACTTTGTTTGAAATGCAACTTTTGTTATAAATCCGGACATGTTACTTACAAATGTCAATTTAGGAAAATTAGTCTACATAAGTTGATATAGGTTCCTAAAGGAACTATAAATACTTCAATGATGAATAACAAAATTGGTAGATCAATTTTTGAGGCACCCAAAATCAAATGGATACCTAAAAACCATCTTATTTTATAGACAAACCCATAAGCTAGGAGCAAAAGATGATATCTTGATAGTGAATGCTCAAGACACATGACTAGAGATCCATCTCATTTCTCTATGCTCACTAGCAAAGAAGAAGGGTACATCACCTTCCGAGATAACAACAAAGGCAAAATCATTGGCAAGGGAACCATAGGTAACAAATCATGTTTTTCAATTGATGATGTATTACTAGTTGATGGATTAAAATATAATCTCTTAAGTATTAGTCAATTATGCAATAAAGGTTACATTGTTAGATTTGAATCTAATACGTGCATTATTGAAAAACCAAACAATAACTTGTTAATGATTGCTTTAAAACAAAATAATGTCTACACCATCAACCTTGATGAACTAAGTAATGAAATGTGCTTCTCCGCTTTAAATGATGATGCTTGGCTTTGGCATAGGAGATTAGGCTATGCAAGTATGAAACTAATATCTAAGATCTCATCTAGAGAATTAGTACGAGGGATTCCCAATATGAAGTTTGTTAATGATAAAGTATGTGATGCGTGTCAACTAGGTAAACAAATAAAAACTAGTTTCAAACAAAAAAATCAAATTAGCACCACTAGACCATTACAATTGATCTATTTTAACTTATTTGGATCAATTGACATGACAAGTCTAAGAGAAAGCAAATATGCTTTTGTAATTGGAGATGACTATACTAGATACACTTGGACCTATTTCTTGGCTCATAAAAGTGATTGTTTCAAATGTTTCTCTAAATTTTGTAAACTTACTCAAAATGAAAAAGGCTTCATGATTTCATCAATTCAGAATGATCACGGTGGCGAATTTCAAAACCGTGACTTCCAAAGTTTTTGTGAAGTTAATGGATATAACCACAACTTCTCCACTCCAAGAAATCCTCAACAAAATGAAGTAGTTGAAAAAAAAAATAGAAACTTAAAAGAAATGACAAGAACTATGTTGAATGAATATTGTCTACCCAAGTATTTTTGGGCCGAAGTTGTGAATACGACTTGCTACATCATGAATAAGGTTCTAATAAGACCGTCTCTATCATAAACTCCCTATGAATTATAGAATAATAGAAAATCAAATATTTCTTATTTTAAAGTTTTCGGTTGCAAATGCTTTATTTTGAATAAAAGGATGCTTTATAAAAATTTGATGTCAAATCCGATGAAGCATCTTTCTTGGTTACTCTTCCGTTTCTAAGACTTTTCGTGTTTTTAACAAAAGAACCTTAGTTATAGAAGAGTCTATTCATGTAGTTTTCAATGAAATTTTTGAGTTAAATAAAAATGATTTTGATGATGATATTGGTTTTGAAAATTTGAATTTAAATGAACCCTCTCCTCAAAATAGCAACTTGGATGCATATTCTTCCTTGCCTAAGGAATGGAAGTATATGGATGCTCATCCAAATGAGCTAATTCTTAGAGATACATCAAAAGGGGTTCAAACTCGTTCATCCTTCAAGAATTTTTATGCTAATGTCGCCTTCCTTTCTCAAATCGAACCTAAATGCATTGACGAAGCCTTGAAAGATGATTCTTGGGTCATTGCAATGCAAGAGGAATTGAACCAATTTGAAAGGAATGAGGTATGGAAGCTTGTTCCTAGACCTAGTGACCATTTAGTCATTGGTACTAAATGAGTCTTTAGAAACAAGAAAGATGAATGCGATATCGTGATTAGAAACAAGGCTAACTTAGTGGCCAAAAGTTTCAACCAAGAAGAAGGTATCAACTACGCAGAAACCTTCGCTCCTGTGGCAAGATTAGAAGCCATTAGGATGCACCTTGCCTATGCTAGTAGTAATAATTTTAAACTATTTCAAATGGATGTCAAAAGTGCCTTCTTGAATGGTTTTATTTCTGAAGAAGTATATGTCGAACAACCTCCCGGATTTTAAAATTCTCTTCTTCCTAATCATGTATTCAAATTGACTAAGATTCTCTATGGCCTGAAATAAGCTCCTAGAGCTTGATATGAAAGGCTTAGTTCCTTTCTTATTTTAAATAATTTTACCAAAGACAAGGTTGATACTACATTGTTTATCAAACACTTTGAAAATAATATTTTTATTATGCAAATTTATGTTGACGATATTATTTTTGGTTCTTCGGATGAATCATTGTGTGAATCATTTGCCAAGTGTATGAGTCATGAATTTGAAATGAGTATAATGTGTGAATTAACCTTCTTTTTAGGATTGTATATTAAATAACTTAATGATGATATATTTCTTAATCAATCTAAATATATATTAGAATTGTTAAAATGATTTAACATGGATGGTTCAAAAGTGATAAACACTCCTATGAGTACTTCGACAAAGTTAGATATGGATGAAAATGGTGAGAATTTCGATCAAAAAACGTATAGGGGAATGATAGGTAGTCTACATTATCTCACCGCGACTAGACCGGATATCATGTTTAGTGTAGGACTTTGTTCTATGTTTCAATATAATCCTAAATTATCTCATCTTAAGAGTATCAAAAGAATATTTAGATATGTTAAAGGAACTCCCAATTTAGGATTGTGGTATCCGAAATCCGATAAATTTGATTTAATAGCTTATGCAGATGTGGATTTTGGTGGATGTAGGATAGATAGAAAAAGTATATCCGGAACATGCCAATTTTTAGGAAATGCACTTGTTTCTTGGACTTCCAAGAAACAAAACTTAGTTGCACTATCTACGGTGGAAGTCGAATACATTGCTGCAAGTGCATGCTATGCACAAGTAGTTTGGATGAAGAATACATTAGAAGACTATGGAATTTACTTGAAAAACATTCCCATAAAATGTGATAATACAAGTGTCATATGTCTTACCAAAAATCTAATTCAACACTCTAGAATTAAGCATATCAACGATAGGCATCATTTCATACACGATCATGTCCTTGACAATAATGTCGTTCTAGAGTTTATTGACACAAAGCATCAATTAGCAAACATCTTTACAAAAGCTTTAAATGAAGACCAATTTGACTTCATTAGAAGGGAACTAGGCATGTTAAATTGTCCCTGAGAATAAGCTTATTTGAATATATTTTACGAAAAGTTTTTCATCCTCTTTCCGTTCTTTCATGGATTTGATTTCTTCCTTCTCTTTCGATTCCAAATGACATATTAAAGTGCAACCCAAGATCCTATCCTATCTTGAGCCAAACACCTCTGAAAAACAAAAAGGGGGAGGAAAGAATTTTTTTTTCTTTCTTTTCTCTTCCTTGGCATGCCAACGGTGGCACCGCCAAAACCGACGGTAGCACCGCCTGAGCGCTCGGTCGCCAAGCGGTGGCACCGCTCGGATTGGTGGTGGCATCGCCCGAGATCCCCTTTATAAGAAGAGGGGTTAGGGCTGGCGGTGGAACCACCCCCAACCCATGAGAAATTGGTTCAAGCTCTCCCACAACTCCTTCAAAACTTCTCTAACCCTCATTCCAACCTTTAGAAGCCTAGGAGAGGGATTCTTGTTAGTTCAAGCTCTCCATCCTTCAAGGAATTTTTCATTAGGTAAAATCTGAAATATTTCCTTCCTCTTATCATTATTTTGCCTACTCTTCATAGTTTCATATTCTTGATCCATCATCTTGTCTAGATAATGGCTCCTAAGAGACCAACAAGATCAAAAGGGAAAAGGGTTGAAGGAGATTTATATGACCAAAATCTTTTTAGATTTAAAGAAGTAGCTCTTAGGTTTTCAAATTTCGAAACAAGAACTATACATAAAGGTAAACATGTTGATCTAGATGAACTAGGAAACTTAAAACCTATTAGGTGGTTTGCATATCTAGATGCCTTACCTCTCCTACAAATCAATGAACCAATTTATCCTAGGTTAATTATGCTATTTTATGCAAACTTATGTGTGGACAACGAAAGCCTAAGTACTTACCTTTTAGGAACACAAATTAGAATCTTTGATAGTACTATTTGTGAACTAATTGGAATTTCTAAAAATGATAGGGGTTGTTACTTTAGAAATAAATGGGATGTAAATATAATCGGAGCAACTTACTCCGAAGCCTTAGAAACTATCTTTGAAAATCCAAACCCAGGCATGATACCCAAAAGTTGCGAGCACTTACTACCCTTTAACTCTAAAATTCTTCATCACATCATGACTAGCATACTACTTCCCAAGCAATTTCATCTTGATGAAATGAGTCAAATAGAGCTAAGCACCATATACTAGATTATAACCGGACAACATAATTACTTTAGATAGTTAATCCGGCAACACATGCAGGATATAATAGCTAAAGATACTATGTTACCATATGGGGGGTTAATTACTCGATTAATACTTGCCCATGATATTTGTGTCTCGCTTGATGAAGAAACAATTTAAGTTGATCGATTTAACACCATCAATAGAAATCTACTGAAAAGACTTAGGTGTGCATTTAGCAATGGTATATGGGTTAGGCAACCTAGAAGGACTGATCCAATTCCCCCACCAGTAGAACACCCCGAAACACTAATTTGTAGGGGAAATGAATCTTCTCCTCCTAGTCCCTTTGGTGCAGCACTGAACAACTCATTATGGCAGAATTGCATCAGATCAAATCACAACAAGACCAACTCAAATCATAGCAAGAGCAAATTCAAATTCAGCAAATTGAAATGTTGAAGGAACTGCAGCAAATGAATCAAAAAATAGATGTCATGTATAAGAACTATGGATTTCCTCCTACAGATTAATCGATATGTCTTCTTATTCTGTTACCTTGACATGCGTTCCTTGTATGATTACTCTTAATGCTAAGTTAAAGTTTTATCATCTTCTTTCTTTTGCATGAAAGCCATGCTTTTTTAAATTTGAATGAAAGCTGAATTTTTGAAATGCATTCTAGATGAATGCTAATTTTTTTTATGAAATGAATTCTGGATGAATGCTGAATTTTTTTTTTAAGATGAATTCTGGTTAAATGGTGATTTTTTTAAAGATGAATTTTGGATGAATGCTGAATTTTGTATAATTTTATGAATCCCGAATGATCAATCTTCATGGTGAATTTTCAATCACAAATTGTATGCTTAAAAGTCTCATCTCCTTTTTGTTAATCACAAAGGGGGAGAAGAATGAGCAAAAAATTGATGAATTATATGCCAATGTGATGGTATGACTTATATCAATTGAAGCTTATGTTAATGCAAATGTCTTGTATGCATCGAAAACATGACTTATATCAATTGCAAGAGCATGTATTAATGCAAGAAGAATGAGTAAAAGATTGATGCCAATGTGAAAGCATGACTTATCTGAATAGCAAGAGCCTGTGTAAATGATAAATCACAAAACTCCTTGAGATTATTGCAAGTTTTTAGATTGCTTTATCATGCCTCACATTTATGAGATTCATGCTGAAAGTTCACATCTCTTGTTGAAATGATATTTATCTTCATTCGACTTGAAAATGATTTTTATAACTAGAAATTATGAGAAATATGAAGTTTCATATTTGCTCACGCTTATAGAGAATAATGATAAGTTCAACGAATAGAACTTATCGAGTTAGGCTTGAATTTAAAGAGATTGAATTCAAGTGTTTTTATCTTCTCATAAGATGGCATAAAGATAGGGGGAGTTATGTTTATCTCCATCAACAATTGATTGTCATCATAAAAAATGGGGAGATTTTTGAATCTCGAATT
>NC_088353.1:29367500-29392500 GCF_036884655.1 Musa acuminata AAA Group | reverse complement strand
AGAATCGGATGAAGTATCGATGGACCAATAATATGCCAGACAACATGATTCATGCTTAGTAATAATTGTCTAAATCGAAGTATATTTTACATGTGCAGGATTAACTACGATAGCAAGGCATAAAGCAAAATAAAGTCCCAAAGTCAAGGACGTGATTTTGTTGGGAGTTCGAGAGTTCGTCGGAAGTCCAGACGTTCATCGGAAGTTCTACAAGAACCAACCGAGAAGTCCAGGAGCTTGCTGGAAGAGGCTCGTCGGAACTCGCCAAGAAGATCGTCGTGAAGTCCAGGAGCTTGCCGGAATTTTGTTGGAACATTGCCAGGAGATCGTCGAAAGTTCGTCGGAAGCTCGCCGGAAGAAACCAAGACCTATGGACTTGTTTAGCTTAAGTATACCTTAGATGTCATAGTTAGCACATAATTGGGATTGGATTTGGGCCAACCCAATTATGGGCCAATTAGGCCCATGTAAAGATTGTGTTGGGCCTAATGAAAGGCCCAAACAGTGACTCAAGAGATGGCATCGTCGTGGCATAATCTTTGAGACTGTGTCAAGCGGTGGTACCGCCAAGTTTGGGCGGTGGAATCGCCCCTAGCAGGGTGCCAAGCGGTGGTACCACCCAGTGGCAGGGAGCCAGGCAGTGGTACCGCCAGACTGGGTGATGGTACTGCCTAGTGCAATATTAGTGTCAGACTGACACTAGCGGTGGTACCGCCCAAACCTAGGAAACCCGAGATGAGATGTTTTTAGGCTCCAAGTTCGAATCAACTTGAGGCCTATAAATACTCATCTCATCATTGGTTAACACACACAAGCACAGAGAATTTTAAAGTAAGTAAACGCTATAGAAATTACTTGAGAAATCCCTCCTCTAGCTTAAACTTAGAATTCTGTTTAGAGAGAAGTGTGTGTGCTTGTAAAGGTTGTCTCCTAAACCTGTGAAAAGGAGAAGAGGGGTGTAAAAGGTGGTTGGTCTTCACCTATTAAAGGAAGACCGATAGTGGATACCAGTGGCCTTGATAGAAGAGGAATCGGTGGAGTGGATGTAGGTCACGACGATCGAACCACTATAAAATTGGCATGTTCTCAGGTTTGCATTTCTATTGTTGCCATTTACTTTACTGCAAATCATTTTACTTGTTTACTATCTTCAATACATTTATGAACACGTGTTTTAAGTTAAGTCTCTGAAATTGATTTTTATCGCACGAAAGAATTTTCCAAAACCGACGTATTTTACTGTTGCACTAATTCACCCCTCCCTCTTAGTGCCGACTCATTCCTAACAGTTGGTATCAGAGTCTCGTATTTCTCATTTGGTTTAACACCCAAGAGAAATGGCTCTTTTCGGCTTTCAAGAGGGTCACTCTCTCATTCATCCTCCCTTGTTCAATGGAATGGACTACACATATTGAAAAACTTGAATGAGAGTTTTCTTGCTTTCTTTGGATTTGAACTTATCGAATATTGTCGAAAGCAGTTTTCGACGGTCTTCTCTTCTAATGAACCATTGAAATGATTTGGAGAAGAAGACTTTTTTCTTAAATGCTAGAGCTATGAACGCTCTATTTTGTACTTTGGATAAAACTAAGTTTTGTTAGGATCGGAGCGGCACTAAGAGAGGGGGGGGGGGGGTGAATTAGTGCAGCGGATTAAAACGTCGGTTTTGACAAATCTTTCGTATGATAAAAATCGAACTCGGAAGTGCTTAACTTGAAGGCATATTCGCAAAGTTGTGCAACAAATTTAGCCCAAACCAAGTCTAATTTTGGGCCCAGTTGGCCCCTAACCAAGATATAGGATTATCTCTTAATCCTAATCCTAATTACAAGCAAACTACATAACTAAAAAAAACATAGGCAAGTTATCAACCGTGAACGTCGAGTCTTGTTCCAGCGAGCTTTCCGACGAACTTCTTCCGACGGACTCCCAGCAAGCTCCCGATCTTGTGATGACTTTAACGAGTAGCCGAGCCTTCTCGGTGATCTCCGTGAACCTCCGACGATCTCTTCGGCGAACTTCCGAAAATTCCGACAGGTTCCCGATTTCTTCTCGGTTGGTTCCGGCAGCATCTCCGACGATTCTTCGGACTCTTAAACGTCCATCGAACTTGACTCTGGTATTCTTGCTTTGTGTTTTCTGGTTATCGTAGTTAATCCTGCACACTTAACTCAATAATATGGATTAGATCAATTAACCCATCAATTGATTTTATCATCAAAATCCGAGATTCAACAATCTCCCCATTTTTTATGATGACAATCAATTGATGACGTAGTTAAACATAACTCCCCCTATCTATATGCTATATTATGAGAAGATAAAAACACTTGAATTCCATCCCATTGAATTCAAGTATAAACCGATAAGTTCTAACCGTTGAACTTATGGTTATTCTCATTAAGCAATAGTAAATACGAAACTTCGATGAAAATCATTTTTAAGTCGAACGATAAGAGACAATTTTTACTACGACACGAGATAAAGATTTTCAACATGAATTTCATGATATAAATGTAAGGCATGCTTTCAATATGATCAATCAATCTTGTGATATTCTCAAATATTTTGCAAGGCATATAAGACATTCATATCGCACAAGCTTTTGTAATTCATATTAGTCATGTTATCGATGCGCATAAGACATTTTCATTAAGTCATGCTATCGAAATGATATAAGTCATCACTTAGTCATCACTTCTCCCCCTTTGCCATCAACAAAAAGGGAATGAGACTTGAAGCACATAATTTGTGATTATAACATCAGGAATTCAGCATTGATCATACAAAAATTCATCATTCAAAATTAAGTATGCTAAAATATCTACGCAGAGTTCATCTTAAAGGAAAATTCAGCATTCATCTATTTTATCAAATCTCTTCTTTCTATAAATAACAAAAATTGTAGGTGTACAAGGAAGAGATTGTGATTAACAAAAAAGATTTCAAGTAGTAACTCCAATAAGTCAAGATCATAATTCGAATGCAAACTCATTCAAATTCAAATCGTCAACTTGAAAGTCATAATCAAGACATCAAAATCAATTTCGAGATTCACAAAATGTCATTAATCTTGATCAGATGGGAGCGGTGTTTGACTCAAGATAGGATAAGGTAATTTAACGTGTCATTTAGAATCGAAAGAGAAGGATCAAATTCACCGAGGAACGGAGAGAGGATGAAAAACTTTATGGAAAATCCATTCAAACAAGTTTATTCTTAGGGACAATTTAACATACCTAATTCCCTTCTAATGAATTCAAATTGGTCTTCATTCAAAGCTTTTGTAAATATATCTGCTAATTGATGCTTTGTGTCAATGAATTCTAGAACAACATTATTGTTAAGGACATGATCGCGTATCAAATGATGCCTAACGTCGATGTGCTTAGTTCTAGAGTGCTGAATTGGATTTTTGGTGAGGCATATGGCACTAGTATTATCACATTTTATGGGAATATTTTTGAAGTGAATTCCATAGTCTTCTAATGTATTTTTCATCCAAACAACTTGTGCACAGCATACACTTGCAATAATGTATTCGGCTTCCACCGTAGATAGTGCAACTGAATTTTGTTTCTTGGAAGTCCAAGAAACAAGTGCATGTCCTAAAAATTGGCATGTTCCAGATGTACTTTTTCTATCTATCCTGCATCCGCCAAAATCGACATCTGCATAAGCTATTAAATCAAATTTTTCAGATTTTGGATACCACAATCCTAAATTTGGAGTTCCTTTAAGATACCTAAATATTCTTTTAACACTCTTAAGATGGGATAATTTAGGATTAGATTGAAACCTAGCGCAAAGTCCTACACTAAACATAATATCCGATCTAGTCGCGGTGAGGTAGAGTAGACTACCTATCATTCCCCTATATATTTTTTGATCGAAATTTTCACTATTTTCATCCATATCTAACTTAGTCAAAGTACTCATAGGGGTGCTTATTGCTTTTGAATTATCCATGTTAAATCATTTTAACAATTCTAATGTATATTTAGATTGGTTAAGAAATATGCCATCACTAAGTTGTTTGATTTGTAATCCTAAAAAGAAAGTTAATTCACCCATTAAACTCATTTCAAATTTATGACTCATACATTTGGCAAATGATTCACATAGTGATTCATCCGAGGAGCCAAAAATAATATCGTCAACATAAATTTGCACAATAAGAAAATTACTTTCAAAATATTTAATAAACAATGTAGTATCAACCTTGCCTTTGGTAAAATTATTTAAAATAAGAAATGAACTAAGCCTTTCATACCAAGCTCTAGGAGCTTGTTTCAAGCCATAGAGAGCCTTAGTCAATTTGAATACATGATTAGAAAGAAGATAATTTTTAAATCCGGGAGGTTGTTTGACATACACTTCTTCGGAAATAAAACCATTCAAGAAAGCACTTTTGACATCCATTTGAAATAGTTTAAAATTATTACTACTAGCATAGGCAACGAGCATCCTTATGGCTTCTAATCGAGCCACGGAAGCAAAGGTTTCTTCATAATCGATACCTTCTTCTTGGTTGAAACCTTTGACCACTAATCTAGCCTTGTTTCTAACCACGATACAATTTTCGTCTTGCTTGTTTCTAAAGACCCATTTAGTACCAACGACTAAATGGTCACTAGGTCTAGGAACAAGCTTCTATACCTTATTCCTCTCAAATTGATTTAATTCCTCTTGCATTGCAATAACCCAAAAATCATCTTTTATGGCCTCGTCAATGCATTTAGGTTCGATTTGAGAAAGGAAGGCGGCGTTAGCACAAAAATTCTTGAAAGAGGAACGAGTTTGAACCCCTTTTGATGTATCTCCTATAATTAGCTCCTTTGGATGAGCATCTATATACTTCCATTCCTTGGGTAAGGAAATTTCGGAAGAAGGTGATCCAAGTTGCTATTTTGAGGAGGGGGTTCATTTAAATTCAAATTATCAAAACCAAGATCATCATCAAAATCATTTTTCTTTAAATTAGAAATTTCATTAAAAACTACATGAATAGACTCTTCTATTACTAAGGTTCTTTTGTTAAAAACCCGAAAAGCCTTAGAAACGAAATAGTAACAAAAAAAGATGCCTTCATCGGATTTAGCATCAAATTTTCCTAAGGCATCCCTTTCATTCAAAATAAAGCATTTATAACCGAAAACTTTAAAATAAGAAATATTTGGTTTTTTGTTATTCCATAATTCATAGGGAGTTTTTGATAGGGATGGTCTTATTAGGACTCTATTCATGATGTAGCAAGTCGTATTTACGGCTTCGGCCCAAAAATACTTAGGTAAACTATGTTCATTTAACATCGTTCTTGCCATTTCTTGTAGGTTTCTATTTTTTCTTTCAACTACTCCATTTTGTTAGGGATTCCTTAGAGTGGAGAAGTTGTGATTGTATCCATTAACTTCACAAAAATTTTGAAAGTCATGGTTTTGAAATTCGCCACCGTGATCACTCCGAATTGATGAAATCATTAAACCTTTTTCGTTTTGAGTGAGTTTACAAAATTTAGAGAAACACTTGAAACAATCACTTTTGTGAGCTAAGAAATAGGTCCAAGTGTATCTAGTATAGTCATCCATAATTACAAATGCATATTTGCTTCCCCTTAGACTTGTCGTGTCAATTGGTCCAAATAAATCCAAATGAATCAATTGTAATGGTCTAGTGGTGCTAATTTGAGTTTTTGGTTTGAAACTGGTTTTTATTTGTTTACCTAGTTGACATGCATCGCATACTTTGTCTTAATAAACTTTATATTTGGAATTCCTCGCACTAATTCTCTGGATGAGATCTTAGATATTAGTTTCATGCTTGCATGGCCTAGTCTCCTATGCCAAAGCCAAGCATCATCATTTAAAGTGGAGAAGCACATTTCATTAATTAGTTCATCAAGATTGATGGTGTAGACATTATTTTGTTTTAATGCAATCATAGTTATGTTATGGTTTGGTTTTTCAATAATACACACATTTGATTCAAATCTAACGATGTAACCTTTATCGCATAATTGACTAACACTCAAGAGATTATGTTTCAATCCATCAACTAGTAAGACATCATCAATAGAAAATTTTAATTTGTTACCTATGGTTCCCTTGCCAATGATTTTGCCTTGGTTGTTGTCTCTGAAGGTGACGTACCCTTCTTCTTTGCTAGTGAGCATAGAGAAATGAGATGGATCTCCAGTCATATGTCTTGAGCATCTACTCTCTAGATACCATCTCTTGCTCCTAGCTTGTGATGGTGTATGTTTCTACAAGAAGGGATTATTTTTAGGTACCCATTTTCTTTTGGGTGCCTTAAAAACTGATTTAACTTGTTTATCATATTGCATAGAATTGATCATGGTTCCTTTAGGAACCCAAATTAGTTTGTTCGGACTAATTTTCTTGAATGAACATTTATAAGTTTTATGTCCATATTTGCAACAAAAGTTGCAATTGCTTTGGTGCCGAAAATGTAAGACAAGGCCTTTAATGAAGGTGGTTGGATTTTGGTGAGGACTTCTCACAAATCTGATTCCACTTCTTTTATGAACGTGACCCTTATTTGTAAGGATCATGTTCAAAGATTTGCTACCAACCTCGAATTTCTTCAAGGTGTCCTTAAGTAGCAAGTTCTCCTTTTGGAGAGATTCTAGATCATGACATTTTATACATGGAGCTAAACTATCATGATATTCAGTTTTTAATTTATCGATATCACAAGTGAGACTATCATGCTCCTTTTTTAGCAATTTGTATTTTCTACTAATTGTCATACATTCATCAAATAACTCATGGAAAGCATTTAATAATTTATGATAAGGTAAATCTGCATCAATCAAATATGTTACCTCTTCTCCGATGGCCATTAGGGTGTAATGAGCAACTTGCTCGGTGTTGGAGTCCTCTTCTTCGGATGCGCTTGAATCATCCCACGTTGCCTTGAGCGCCTTCTTCTTTGATGTTCTCTTTTTGGCTTGAGGACAATCGTTCTTGTAGTGTCCTAGTTTTTTGCACTCATAGCAAATTACTTGGTCCTTCTTGTGTTCGAATTTATTTTTTGTATTATTTTTAAATTTGTTCTTTCTTAAATATTTTTTAAATTTGAGTCAAAAATGCAATGTCATTGTCACTGTCCTCATCACTTGATGTTCCTTTCAAGTGGTCTTCTTGTGATGTGAGTGTCATATCCTTCCTGTTCTTTCGAAGGGGGTTCTCGAGCTCGTCATGAGCTTGACATATCATTTCGTAGGTCATTAGAGACCCAATAAGTTCTTCAAGAGGGAATGTTTTAAGGTCTTTGGCCTCTTGAATGGCCGTAACTTTTGGATCCTAACTTTTAGGGAGGGATCTTAAGATTTTAGTTACTAGTTCAAAGTTAGTAAAATCTTTACCAAGAGCTTTGAGTCCATTGATGACATCCATGAACCGGGTGTACATGTCTCCGATGGACTCACTTGGTTTCATTCGGAAAAGTTCATAAGAGTGCACAAGGATGTTGATTTTAGACTCTTTTCACTCGGCTAGTGCCTTCATGAGTGACCTCAAGAGTTCTCCAAATATTAAAAGCCGAATCACAAATTGAAACATGATTAAATTCATTTTTGTCTAGTGCACAAAACAAGGCATTCATAGCCTTTGCGTTTAAAGCAAAAACCTTCTTCTCCGATTCATTCCATTCGCTCATCGGAAGAGAAGATTTTTGAAATCCGTTTTTAACAATAGTCCAAAGCTCGAAATCCATGGAAATGAGGAAGATCCTCATACGAGTCTTCCAATAAGTATAATCCGACCCATTAAACAAGGGTGGACGTGTGATAGAATGACCCTCATGTATGCCGGAGTAAGCCATCTCTCTTGGGTATCAAACCAAATATGAGAGTGAGCCTAGCTCTGATACCAATTGTTAGGATCGGAGCGGCACTAAGAGGGGGGGGGGGGGGGGTGAATTAGTGCAGCGGATTAAAACGTCGGTTTTGATAAATCTTTCATACGATAAAAATCGAACTCGGAAGTGCTTAACTTGAAGGCATATTTGCAAAGTTGTGCAGCAAAGGTAATGAGGAAATAAAGCAAGTAAGAAGGTTTGCAGTAATGTAAATAGTAGTAATGAAATGCAAACCAGAGATTACGCCGATTTTAAAGTGGTTCGGTCAAATGACCTACATCCACTTGCGAGGCCCCTCTTCGATGAGGTTCCCACCTTCCACTAGCAAATCTCTTAAAGGGGAAGGGTAAATAAATACCCCTCTTACAACTTTTTATAAGCGGTTCACTCTCTTACAGATTTTCAACAAGAAAGAAGGAGGTGAACACTAGCAAATTGAAAACAAGACTAGCTAAGACTTTTCTAAGACCTTTCTCTCAATCAATTGCTTCTCAAAAAGTTGTTATCTCAGCTGAGATTTGAGGGGTATTTATAGGCCTCAAGATGATTCAAATTTGGGCTCCAAAATTTGAATTCTCTTTGGTTCCTGATGCTGACGGTGCCACCGCTTGTCAGTGTCTGACACTAACAGTGGCTGGCGGTGCCACCGCCCAGCCAAGCGGTGCCACTGCCCAGCTATCGGGTGCTGGGCGGTGCAATCGCTCAGTCTGGTGATGCCACCGCTAGACCCTTCGGTTCACTGGTTGGGCTTCAAATGTAGCCCAAACCAAGTCTAATTTTGGGCCTAGTTGGCCCCTAACCAGGATATAGGATTATCTCTTAATCCTAATCCTAATTACAAGCGAACTACATAACTAAAAACATCCTAAGAAAGTTATCAACCGCGAACATCGAGTCTTGTTCCAACGAGCTTTCCGACGAACTTCTTCCGACGGACTCCCAGCAAGCTCCCGATCTTGTGATGACTTTAACGAGTAGCCGAGCCATCTCGGTTATCTCCGTGAACCTCTAACGATCTCTTCGGCGAACTTCCAAAAATTCTGACAGGTTCCCGATTTTTTCTCGGTTGGTTCCAGTAGCATCTCCGATGATTCTTCGGACTCTTAAATGTCCATCGAACTTGACTCCGATATTCTTGCTTTGTGTTTTCTGGTTATCGTAGTTAATCCTGCACACTTAACTCAATAATATGGATTAGATCAATTAACCCATCAATTGATTTTATCATCAAAATCCGAGATTCAACAAGTTTAATCGGGTTTCTACTTGCGAAACGACTTTAATATATGGCACACTCTCGCAATCACACATGAAGGCACTAGCAAAGTTAAAGATTCAAAAATCAACTTTTGAATGTATGATTTTGAACTTTTTCGAATGAAGCCAAGTGAAATCATTGTTGACATATACACCCATTTTACGGATGTCATCAATGTTAGGATCAAGAGCGACACTAAGAGGGGGGGTGAATTAGTGCAGTGAAGAACTTTCCGAATTCGAAAGACTTTGTTTTGATTAAAACTGATTTCGACGAAAATGGTTTTGATTTAATCCATTTCGGAGAGAATTTAAACTTGAAAGCTTTTCGTAAAAGTGTAAGAGAAGATTAAAGAGATTTGTAATAATGTAAATTGCACA
Source organism: Musa acuminata AAA Group (assembly GCF_036884655.1). Classification (NCBI taxonomy): domain Eukaryota; kingdom Viridiplantae; phylum Streptophyta; class Magnoliopsida; order Zingiberales; family Musaceae; genus Musa; species Musa acuminata. Next base: position 29,382,981 of record NC_088353.1, on the reverse strand, counting down.
AATGAAAAGCGTCGGTTTAATAAAATCTTCGTACGATTAAAACTAATCTCATAAGGTGTTTACTTGAAAGTATATATGAGACGTAGGCGTAGTAAAAGCACAGTAAGGAGGAGAGGTAGTTTGCTATAAAAGTAAATTGCTCAAAGTAAATGCAAACCAAGTTTTAGAGTGGTTCGGTCAATGTGACCTATATCCACTTTCAGATTCCTCCTCCGATGAAGTCATCGGCGTCCACAAAAGGCCTTCCTTCAATAGGTGAAGACTAACCACCTCTTACAGCGCTTTCTCCTTTTCACGGGTTTAGGAGAGAATCCTTACAAGTCTCACACCTCTCTTGAATGATCTCAAAACTTAGAAAGGGAGGAGAAGAACTCTAGCACTTGTTTACAATACTTTTACACTCCAACAACTCAAGATTATCTCAATGCTTTCATGCCCTTTCATGCAGAAAAGGGTGAGGTTTTTATAGGCCCCAATGGCTTAAAAAATGGAGCTAAAAAGTGTCTAATCCCGGATTTTCGGGGTCCTGGTGGTACCACCGCCATTACTGGGTGGTATCACCTCCTAACACCTGACACTAGGTGGTACTACTGCTCAGTTTGGGTGGTACCACCGCTTGACAGAGCTTGGAGACCGAGATCTGGCGATGTACCACCGCCTGACAGGGGCGGTACCACCGCTGGCAGCAATAACTACCGACGGTACCACTCCCCAGTTTGGGTGGTACCACCGCTCAGACCACTTGGGAGATTGGGTCTTCTGGGCAGTGCTACCGCTGGCCATATTTTTAGGGGCTGATTGGGCTATTCAATCTGGCCCAAATTAGCCCTATTAAGGGCCCAACTGGCCCCTAATTAAGTTAGTGGGATTACCTCCCAATCTTAACTTAATTTACGCTCTAATTATAATAATTAAGACATGATCACAACTCTTCTTATTCCGTTACATCAATTGCCCTTTCAGCGAGCTTCCGACGTACTTCCGACGAACATCCGACGAACTCTCGACAATGCTCCGGCGGACTCCTAGCAAACTCCTGGACTTTACGATGATCTTCTTGGCAAGTTTCAATGAGCTTCTTTGGTAAGCTCTTGAACTTCTCGATTGGTTCCGGCAGAACTTCCGACGAACGTCCGAACTTCTGACGAACTCTCGAACTCCCAACGTGATCTCGATCTTGACTCCGGCACAACACCTGCTTTATGTCTTATTGCTATCGTAGTTAATCCTGCACACTTTACTTGACATATGAATTAGATCAAACAAATTATAATTGACTTCATCATCAAAATCCGTGATTTAACAATCTCCCCCTTTTTGATGATGACAATCAATTGATGACAGAGTTAACCTTAACTCTCCCTATCTATATGTCATACTTGAGAAAAGACACTCTTGAATTCAAAGTCTTTTAATTTAAGTATCAAACTAGTAAGTTAGATTCATTTAAACTTATCAACATACTCATCATGATTACTATCATGATCTAATATTCTCATAATGATGTCAAGGCATGACATCCATTTTCAAGTAAGATATTTCAAATATGAAATATGACAAAGATAGCAATTCATCATTCTATGGCAAGATATCAATTATAAAATAGTAAGTTAAGCTCTAGATATCTTATCATAATGAAGAAAATTTATCAAACAAATATTTTAAGTATATATGATGAAATATATTGCATACATTTGTCATCAATTTACCATATTTTGATATTATTTCTCCTCCTTTGTCATCAATAAAAAGGAGAACGATTCAACAATGCAAGTGTGGCAAAAATTCATGCCACAATTCAATTTGTGTACCAATCATATTTCAAGCATTCATGACATGGTATCATTCAAAAGTTCTCACATTAAAAGTTATAAATATTAAAGAGATATCTTCCATCAACTTCTCCCTCCCTTTTTTTTTAATCAAAACTTGGCATGAAGAAGAAAAGTAAGGAGGAAATCCATTAAGAACCAACTTTATGAAATGATTTGAATCAAGTAAAAAAAATAAAAGAGTTTCATTAAATCATGCTTCAATTTTCATAAGGATCAAGATATTCATGTGAAATCAAATCAACTCCAATTGTTAGGATCAAGATATTCATGTGAAATCAACTCCTCATTCTTGCAAGTGTTCATCTCATAAAAAAATAAAAATTATTTCTTCATTAAGAAAGGATTCATGTGAAAGAATCATCATAGGAAGGATAAAAAAATTTCATGAATAAACCTTCATAATGAGAGGAGCATCACATCAAATCCATTTCTCATTAAAAATTCACAAGAGATAAATCCATGAGAGATGCATTTGTCAATGAAATACATGGAGTGATTGAGTGTATCAAAAATCATTAAGTGATGGAGGAAGAGATAAATCCATGAGAGATGCATTTGTCAATGAATTACATGGAGTGATTGAGTGTATCAAAAATCATTAAGTGATGGAGCAAGGGTATGAAGTAAACTTGATACCAAGGAAGATAAAAACGAAATAAGTTCATGAAAGCTCCATTTATAAGATACAAAAAGATAATCTGGAAAAGATATACATCAAATTCATGTATTTGGACAAATTAGCATTCCTAACTCTCTTCTAATAAAATCATAGTGTTCTTCACTTAAAGGTTTTGTAAAGATATCGGCTAATTGATGTTTCGTATCAATAAACTCTAAGATTACATCATGATTATTAATATGATCTCGTATAAAGTGATGCCTAATATCAATATGTTTAGTTCTAGAGTGTTGAATGTGATTTTTTGTTAAACATATTGCACTTGTGTTATCACATTTTATGGGAATATTTTTAAGATGAATCTTATAATCCTCTAAAGTGTTTTTCATCCACACAACTTGTGCACAACATGCACTAACTGCAATATACTCAGCTTCGGTTGTAGATAGTACAACTAAGTTTTGTTTCTTGGAAGGCTAAGAAACAAGTGCGTGTCCTAAAAATTGACATATTCCAAATGTGCTTTTTCTATCTAATCTACATCCAGCAAAGTCCGCATCAGCATATGCAATTAGTTTAAAGTTCTCAAATTTTGGATACCATAATCCCAGATTTGTGGTATCTTTAAGATATCTAAGAATTATCTTAACTACTTTAAGATAGATATCTTGGGATTAGATTGAAATCTAGCATAAAGACCTACACTAAACATGATATCCGGTCTAATTGCGGTGAGGTATAGTAAACTTCCTATCATACCCCTATAAGTTTTTTTATCAAAGTTTTCTCTACTTTCATCAATGTCTAACTTAGTGAAGGTACTTATGGGAGTATTGATAGCCTTTGAGCTATCTATATTAAACCTTTTTAGCAAATCTAAAGCATATTTTGTTTGACTAAGAAAAATGCCACTACTTAGTTGTTTGATTTGTAAGCCTAAAAAAAAGTTAATTCCCCTATCAAACACATTTTAAATTCAAGACTCATAATATCATCTACATAAATTTGAGCAATAAGAAAATTATTTTTAAAATTTTTAATAAATAATATAGTATCAACCTTGCCTTTAGAGAAATTATTATAAATTAGAAATGAGCTAAGTCTCTCATACCAAGCCCTTGAGGCTTGTTTCAATCTATCGAGAGCTTTAGGTAATTTAAACACATGATTAGGGAAATCATCATTCTCAAATCTGGGCGGTTGTTCAACATAAACTTCTTTGGAAATAAAACTATTAAGAAAAACACTTTTAACATCCATTTAAAATAATTTAAAATTATTACTACTAGCATAGGCAAGGAGCATCCTTATGGCTTCTAATCGAGCCACAAGAGCGAAGGTTTCTTCATAATCAATACATTCTTCTTGGTTGAAACCTTTGGCCACTAATCTAGCCTTATTTCTAACCACAATACCAAATTTATCTTGCTTATTTCTAAAGACCCATTTAGTACTAATAACTAAATGGTCATTTGGCCTAGGAACAAGCTTCCATACTACATTTCTCTCAAATTGATTTAACTCATCTTGCATTGTGATGACCTATAAATCATCTTTCAAGGCCTCATCAATGCATTTAGGTTCAATTTGGGAGAGAAAAGCAATGTTTGCACAAAAATTCTTAAGAGAGGAACGAGTTTGAACCCCTTTAGATGTGTCTCCTATGATTAGCTCCTTAGGATGAGCATCTACATACTTCCAATCCTTGAGTAAGGATCTTTGGAAGTAGATGCATCCAAGTTGCTAGATGGAGAAAGGGTTTCATTTAAATTCAAGGCATCAAAATTAACATCATCATCAAAATAAGTTTTCTTAACTTCGATAACTTCATTAAAAATAACATGAATAGATTCTCCTATAATCAAAGTTCTTTTATTAAAGATATGAAATACTTTAGAAATAGAAGAATAGCCAAGAAAAATTCCTTCATCGGATTTAGCATCAAATTTTCCTAAGGCATCTTTTTCATTCAAGATAAAACACTTACACTCAAAAACTTTAAAATATGAAACATTGAGTTTTTTATTGTTCCATAACTTATAAGAAGTTTTGGTGAGTAAGGGTCTTACTAGAACTCTATTCATGACATAGCATACCGTGTTTATGGCTTCGGCCCAAAAATATTTGGGTAGGTTATGTTCATTTAACATGGTTCTTGCCATTTCTTATAAATTTCTATTCTTTCTTTCTACTACTACATTTTTGTTGAGGATTTCTTGGAGTAGAAAAGTTATGGTTGTATCCATTATATTCACAAAATTCTTGGAAATCACGGTTTTGAAATTCACCACTATGATCACTTCGAATTGACGAAATCATAAAACCCTTTTCATTTTGAACAAGTTTATAAAACTTGGAGAAATACCTAAAGCAGTCACTTTTGTGTGTCAAAAAATAAGTCCATGTGTATCTACTATAATCATCCACGATGACAAATGCATATTTTCTACCTCCTAGGTTTGATATAGAAATTGGTCCGAACAAGTCCATATGAATCAATTACAAAGGTCTAGAGGTGCTTATTTGGTTTTCTTAGGTTTGAAGCTAACTTTTATTTATTTTCCTAGTTGACATGCATCATACATATTATCTTTGACGAACTTAATATGAGGAATTCCTCTTACAAGTTTTTTAGATGAAATCTGAGAGATTAGTTTCATACTAGCGTAACCTAATCTCCTATACCAAAGTCAAGCATCGTCATTTAAAACTGAAAAATATATTTCATTAGAAAGATCATAAATGTCGATAGTGTATACATTATTTTGTTTTAAGCAATCATAGATATATTTTTGTGTGGTTTTTCTATAATACAAGAATTAGATTCAAATCTAACAATATATCCTTTATCACACAATTGACTAATGGTCAAAAGGTTATGCTTTAAGCCATCAACTAACAATACATCTTCAATAAAAAAGTTGGATGTGTTACTTATAGTTCCTTTGCCAATGATTTTACCCTTATTGTTATCTCTGAAGGTGACATATCCTTCGTCTAGGCTAGTGAGCTTAGAGAATTGAGATGGATCTCCGGTTATATGCCTTGAGCATCCACTATCAAGGTACCGTCTCTTGCTCCTAGCTTGTGATGGTATACATTTCTACAAAAGAGGATGATTTTTAGGTACCCATTTGACCTTGGGTGCCTCAAAAATCGATCAGCTTAACTTATCATTTTGCATGGAATCCTTTACGGTTCCTTTAAGAACTCAAATCAATTTATGTAGACTACACTTCTTAAATGGACAATGATAAGCTACATGTCTAAGTTTGTAACAAAAGTTGTATTTATTTTGGGGTGAAATATGCAAAATAGGGCCTTGAACAAAGGTGATTGGATTTTGGTGAGAGCTACTCACAAATCCGATTTCACTTCTTTTATGAATGTGACCCTTATTGGCAAGGATCATGTTCAAGGACTTGCTACCAACCTCAAATTTCTTCAAGATTTCTTTGAGTAGCAAGTTTTCCTTTTGAAGTATTTCTAGTTCATGGCATTTTGTGCAGGAAGCTAAACTATTTTCATGCTTAATCTCTACTTTATCAAAGTCGCTAATAAAAGAAGTATGTTCCTTTTTCAAAGAGTTGTACTTTTTACTCAATATTCTATATTCATCAAACAATTCATGAAAAGTACTTGATAGTTCATCAAATGATAAATTTGCATCAATTGAACTTGTTACCTCATCTCCAATGGTTATTAGTGCATAGTGAGCAACTTGCTCGATATTGATTGGCTCCTCTTCTTTAGATGCACTTGAGTCGTCTCATGTTGCTTTGAGAGCCTTTTTCTTTAGTGTCCTCTTCTTAGCTTGAGGACATTCGCTCTTGTAGTGTCCTAGCTTCTTGAATTCGTAGCATATTACTTGATCTTTCTTGAGTTCAAATTTATTTTTAGTGTTATTTTAAAATTTATTCCTTCTTATGAATTTTTTAAATTTCCTTGTTAAAAGTGTCAAGTCTTCATCAAGGTCCTCATCATTTGAGTTTTCTTTCAAGTGGCCTTCTTGGGTTATTAGTGACATATCCTTCATGTTCTTTGGAAGGGTGTCCTCAAGCTCTTCATGAGCTTTACAAGTCATCTCATAGGTTATTAGTGACCCAATTAGTTCTTCGAGAGGAAAATTATTTAAATCTTTGGCCTCTTGAAATGCAAACCAGAGAAAACACTAATTTTATAGTGGTTCAGTCATCGTAAGCTACATCCACTCCGCCGATTCCTCTTCCGTCGAGGCCATCAGCATCCACTATTGGTCTTCCATTAATAGGCGAAGACCAACCACCTTTTACAACCCTCTTCTCCTTTTCAGAGACAACCTTTACAAGCACACACACTCCTCTCTAAATAGAATTTTAAGTTTAAGCTAGAGGGATTACTCAAGTGATTTCTATAGTGTTATCTCACTTTAAAATTCTTTGTGCTTATGTGTGTTAACTAGGGATGAGAGGGGTATTTATAGGCCTCAAGTTGATTCAAACTTGGAGCCTAAAAACATCTCATCCCAGGTTTCTTGGGTTTAGGCGGTACCACCGCTAGTGTCAGTCTGACACTAACACTGCACTAAGTGGTATCTGTTAGGATCGAGAGCACTAAGAGGGGGGGGGGTGAATTAGTGCAGCGGAAATCTTACAGCGATTAAAAACCAAAAGCTGCGTTCGTTCAAAAACTGTTATGATGCAAAAGCAAATTCTCAGTTTGTATCTAAGTGCAGTTTGCGTCTAAGCGCAGATTGCGTCTAAGCGCAGTTTTGCGTCTAAGCGCAGTTTACGTCTAAACTCAGATTTACGTCTAAACGCTGTTTTACGTCTAAACGCATATTTACGTCTAAACGCAGATTTACGTCTAAACGCAGACTTACGTCTAAACGCAGTTTTACGTCTAAACGCAGATTTACGTCTAAACTCAGATTTACGTCTTAAACTCAGATTTACGTCTAAACGCAGATTTACGTCTAAACGCAGTTTTACGTCTAGACGCAGATTTACGTCTAAACTTTGAAACTTGTTTGTATACTCGCAGAAGGCAGTATGCAGTTGGAATCAAGACGTAAACGTGAACTGAGATCTGATGATTGAGCAAGGAAATCCGATTTACGTCTGAATGCAATTTTACGTCTAAATGCTGAAACTTGTTCGTAAAATCATAGAGGAAAGTTTGCAGTTATCAATAGGATCAAAATGTAAGTATAAACTGCAAAGAAGCTCGTTCGTAAAAGCACGGAAGACAGTTCTGCAGAATCAAACGTAAACGTAAACAGTAACGTATGAAAATACGAATTTACGTCTGAATGCAGATTCGGAAGAACAGCACTTAGAACTTGTTCGTGAAAGCGCAGAGAGCAGTAGTAATGAGGGAGGTTTGCAGTAATGATAAAGTGCTCGAAAATAAACGCAAACCAGAGATTTAGAGTGGTTCGGTCAGCCTTGACCTACTCCACTTTTGGCTTCCTCCACCGACGAGGTTGCCGACGTCAACTAGGTGCCTTCCTTCAATGGGCGAAGGCCAAACTGCCCTTTTACAATTTCTCTCCTTTTGACAGGCTTAGGAGACAACCTTTACAGACCTTTCTCTCCTCACTTTACAACTGAAAGCTTGAAGAACAGAAGGAGGAGACTTAAAGGCTTTACAACACTTTTGAGCTCTTAGAATCACAGAAAAGATCAAGATTTCGGTGTAGGTCTGTATCTTTTCAGTGCTGAATGGGTGGGGTATTTATAGGCCCCAACCCAATTCAAAATTCGAGCTCAAAACGATCAAATCGATCAAATCCCAGAATTCTGGGATCAGGCGGTTGCACCTCTTGACTGGAGAGGTGGCACCGCCTGGCAGAGCTCGAAGACTGAGCTCAGGCGATTGCTTCTCTCTGCCAGAGCTCGAAGACTGAGCTCGATGGTTCCATCACTCACCTGGCAGAGCTCGAAGACTGAGCTTGGTGGTTGCATCACCTGGCAGAGCTCGAAACTGAGCTCGGTGGTTGCATCACCTGGCAGAGCTCGAAACTGAGCTCAGGCTGATGCACCTCTCTGCCAGAGCTCGAAGACTGAGCTTGGTGATTGCATCACCTGGCAGAGCTCGAGACTGAGCTCAGGCTGATGCAACTCTCTGCCAGAGCTCGAAGACTGAGCTCGATGGTTGCATTGCCTGGCAGAGCTCGAAACTTGAGCTCTGGCGGTGCTACCTCTTGGCAAAGGAGGTTGCACCGCCCAGTCTAGCTCGAAGACTGAGCTCTGGGCGGTTGCACCTCTCGGCTGGGGCGGTTGCACCTCCTGGCTGGGGCGGTTGCACCTCCCAACCCCATAGCCCAGGCGGTTGCACCTCCTGGCTGGGGCGGTTGCACCTCCTGGTGCAATCAGGGTCCGAATGGTTCACTCCATTCGGCCCAATTTGAATCTTTTCAGTGGCCCAATTGCCCCAAGATTAAGCTAATGGGATCACCTCCCATTTTCATGCTTAATCATCATGCTAACTACGATTAACTCTAAGACAACTTCTGCAGCTTTGCTCCGATGCGTCAATCGCTTCTTCCGGCGAGTTTCCGGCCAACTTCCGTCGATCATCCGATAACCCTCGGTGATCCTTCTGTGGACATCCGGCATACTCCTGGACTTTGCGACGATCCACTTGACGAGTTCCGACGAGCTTCGCTTGGCAAGCTTCTGGACTTCTCGGATCTGTTCTCGCTGAACCTCCGACGACCGTCCGAACTTCCGTCGAACTCTCGAACTCCCAACGTGATCATGATCTTGACTCCGGCGCAACACCTGCTGCTTGTCTTACTCTCATCGTAGTTAATCCTGCACACTTATCTCAACACATAGATTAGATAACAAATGACAATTGACTTCATCATCAAAATCCGAGATTCAACAATCTCCCCCTTTTTGATGATGACAATCAATTGATAAAGGAGTTGTCCTTAACTCCCCCTATCTATATGCCATAGTTGAGATAAGTCAACCTTGAATTCAGTACCTAAGAATTCAAGTGACGTATTGATAAGTTAGATCAGTTAAACTTATCAATGCTCCCATCATGATGCCCATCATGATGTATCTCTTCAAGAATGATGTCAAGGCATGACATACATTATCAAGTTTGTATGATAGTGTTTGTAACTATTCATCATGTAATAATATAAAGCTACGAAGGACTTTTTACATGATGCACACATTTGAGATTTTCTAGCAAGTTTGCATTTTCTATAGAATATCAAATCAAGATATGATGCAAACTATAGCACATGTTCACATATCTCTTGGTGATGCAAGGATGGCATAACATTGTTTATAGCATCACTCAAGTATTTGCAACTATGACATAGACATGATTATGGCAGTTCAGCTATGACATAGTGTTTATCAATTCATATATTTCTCCCCCTTTGTCATCAACAAAAAGCATGATAGCATTATTAAGCATATAAAGGAAGTCATGACACATATAACTCTTTATTGTTTGTTGCTTGACGGAGGAAAGTCATTTTTCAAAGAGTTTTCATAAGAGTGTACAGGAACATCCCATTTTTAGCATACAAACCGAAAAATGAACTTCTTACCTGCATTTGGTTAAAAATATTTGTCACATAATTTGCAACATGTTATTTGATCAAGCGTTGTCAAGGCATGTAATAGTAATAACATCCGAAAAATAATTTTAACTAGTTTAAGTATTCGGACACATCAACATTCCTAATTCTCTTCTTATGTAATCAAATTGTTCTTCACATAGGGGTTTTGTGAAGATATCAGCTAGTTGATGTTTGGTATCAATAAACTCTATGGTTACATCATGATTAGTGACATGATCTCGTATAAAGTGATGTCTAATATCAATGTGTTTTGTTCTTGAGTGTTGTATAGGATTTTTAGTTAAGCATATTGCACTCGTGTTATCACATTTAATGAGAATATCTTTAAGATTCACTTTGTAATCTTCTAAAGTGTTTTTCATCCATACAACTTGTGCACAGCATGCACTTGCTGCAATGTATTCAGCTTCGGTTGTTGATAGGGCAACCGAGTTTTGTTTCTTAGATGACCAGGATACAAGGGCATGTCCTAAAAATTGACATGATCCTGATGTGCTTTTTCTGTCTAGTTTACAACCAGCGAAGTCCGCATCAGCATAAGCTGTTAATTCAAAATTTTCTGATTTTGGGTACCATAATCCTAGATTGGTAGTTCCATTAAGATATCTGAGTATTCTTTTGACTGCTTTGAGATGAGATATCTTAGGGTCTGATTGAAATCTAGCACAAAGTCCTACACTGAACATGATGTCTGGTCTGGTGGCAGTGAGGTAAAGTAAACTTCCTATCATACCCCTATAGGTTTTTTGATCGAAGCTTTCTCCATTCTCATCAATTTCTAACTTAGTGGAGGTGCTCATAGGAGTGTCAATGGCTTTTGAATTATTCATTTTGAACTTCTTTAGCAAACTCACAGCATATTTGGTTTGACTAATAAAGATGCCATTGCTTAGTTGTTTGATTTGTAGGCCTAAGAAGAATGTTAACTCTCCCATTAGACTCATTTCGAATTCATGACTCATAGTTTTCGCAAAGGATTCACAAAGAGATTCATTTGTAGAACCAAAGATAATATCATCAACATAAATCTGAATAATGAGAAAATCATTTTCAAAATTCTTGATAAACAATGTAGTATCAACCTTGCCTTTTATGAAATTATTTTCAATGAGAAAAGAGCTAAGTCTCTCATACCAAGCCCTTGGGGCTTGTTTTAAACCATAGAGAGCTTTAGTTAATCTAAACACATGATTAGGGTAGCCATTATTTTCAAATCCAGGAGGTTGTTCAACATAAACTTCTTCGGAAATGAAACCATTTAGAAAAGCGCTTTTAACATCCATTTGAAATAACTTAAAATTATTGCAACTAGCGTAGGCAAGGAGCATCCTTATGGCTTCCAATCGAGCCACAAGTGCGAAGGTTTCTTCGTAATCGATACCTTCTTCTTGGTTGAAACCTTTGGCCACTAATCTAGCCTTGTTTCTAACCACGATACCATTTTCATCTTGCTTGTTTCTAAAGACCCATTTAGTACCAATTACTAAATGGTCATTTGGCCTAGGAACAAGCGTCCACACCTCATTTCTCTCAAATTGATTTAATTCATCTTGCATTGCGATAATCCATGAATTATCTTTCATGGCTTCATCAACACATTTGGGTTCAATTTGGGAGAGAAAAGCGGCGTTGGCACAAAAGTTTTTAAAAGAAGATCGTGTTTGAACCCCCTTTGATGTGTCTCCTAGGATTAGCTCCTTAGGATGAGCATCTATATACTTCCAATCCTTGGGTAAGGATGTTTTGGAAGTGGATGCAACCAAGTTGCTATTTGGAGATGGGGTTTCGTTTAAATTCAAGGAATCAAAATTAACATCATCATCAAGATCATTTTTCTTAATTTCTGAAATCTCATTGAAAACAACATGGATGGATTCTTCAATAATTAAGGTTCTTTTATTGAAGATGCGAAAAGCCTTAGAAACCGAAGAATAACCAAGAAAGATTCCTTCATCAGATTTAGCATCGAATTTTCCTAAGTTATCCTTTTCATTCAAGATAAAACACTTACACCCAAAGACTTTAAAATATAAGACATTGGGTTTTTTGTTATTCCATAACTCATAAGGAGTTTTGGTGAGTAAGGGTCTTACTAGGACTCTATTTAAAATATAGCATGCAGTGTTTACAGCTTCGGCCCAAAAATATTTGGGTAGGCTATGTTCATTCAACATGGTTCTTGCCATTTCTTGTAAATTTCGATTTTTTCTTTCTACTACCCCATTTTGTTGAGGATTTCTTGGAGTAGAGAAGTTATGATTGTATCCGTTGAGTTCACAGAATTCTTGGAAGTCATGGTTTTGAAATTCTCCACCGTGATCACTTCTAATTGACGAAATCATAGATTCCTTCTCATTTTGAACAAGTTTACAAAACTTGGTAAAATGTCTAAAGCATTCATTTTTTTGTTTTAAGAAGTAGGTCCATGTATATCTGCTGTAGTCATCAATAATGACAAAGGCGTATTTGCTACCTCCTAGACTCGATGTAGAGATTGGTCCGAACAAATCCATATGGATCAATTGTAAGGGCCTAGAGGTGCTTATTTGATTCTTAGCTTTGAAGCTACCCCTAATTTGCTTACCTAATTGGCAAGCATCACATACATTATCTTTGATGAACTTGATATGAGGAATTCCTCTTACAAGTTCTCTAGATGATACTTGATTGATTAGTTTCATGCTAGCATGACCTAATCTTCTATGCCATAGCCAAGCATCCTCATTCATAACGGCAAAGCACATTTCATCACATAAGTCATTGATGTCAATAGTGTATACGTTGTTTTGTTTTAATGCAATCATAGATATATTTTTGTGTGGTTTTTCAATGATGCAGGCATTAGATTCAAATCTTATAATATATCCTTTATCACATAATTGACTAATGCTCAAGAGGTTATGTTTTAAACCATCAACTAGTAAAACATCTTCAATAGAGAGGTTGGATTTGTTACCTATGGTTCCTTTGCCAATGATTTTACCCTTGTTGTTGTCTTCGAAGGTGACATATCCTTCGTCTATGCTAGAGAGCTTAGAGAATTGAGATGGATCTCCGGTCATATGCCTTGAGCATCCACTATCAAGGTACCATTTCTTGCTCCTAGCTTGCGATTGTTTAGTTTTCTACAAGAAAGGATGATGTTTAGGTACCCATTTGCTTTTGGGTGCCTCATAAATAGATCTACATTTTCTACCATGTTGCATAGAGTTTATCATGGTTCCTTTAGGAACCCAAATTAATTTGTTTGGACTTATTTTCTTGAATGGACAACAATGTGTCTTGTGTCCAGATTTGCAACAAAAGTTGCACTTGGTTTGGTGTTGAACATGTAAGATGGGGCCTTTTACAAAGGTAGTTGGATTTCTATGAGGACTCCTCACAAATCCAATCCCACTTCTTTTGGGAGCATGACCCTTGTTTGTAAGGATCATGTTTAATGACTTGCTACCAACCTCGAATTTCTTCAAGGTGTCCTTAAGTAGCAAGTTTTCTTTTTGTATAGTTTCTAAATCATGACATTTGATACATGAATTTAAACTATCATGATGTTCGACTTTTAACTTATCAAACTCACAAGTAAGATTATCATGTACCTTTTTTAGCAACTTGTATTTTCTATTTATAACTTTGCATTCATCAAATAAATCATGGAAGGCATTTAATAATTCATCGAAAGATAAATCAGCATCTAATAAATCCGTTACCTCCTCTTCGATGGCCATAAAGGCGTAATGAGCAACTTGCTCGGTGTTGGACTCCTCTTCCTCAGATGCGCTCGAATCATCCCATGTTGCTTGGAGCGCCTTCTTCTTTGTTGTTCTTTTCTTGACTTGGGGACAATCACTTTTGTAGTGCCCCGGCTTTTTACATTCATAGCAGATCACTTGGTCCTTCTTGGGTTCAAGTTTATTTTTCACATCGTTTTTAAACTTGTTTCTTTTGAAGAATTTCTTAAACTTTCTTGTCAAAAGTGCCAAGTCATCATCACAGTCCTCATCACTTGAGTTTTCTCTCAAGTGGCATTCAGAAGTTTTAAGTGCCATATCCTTCCTGTTCTTTGGAAGGATGTCTTCTTGCTCTTCATGAGCTTTGCAAGTCATTTCATAGGTCATTAATGACCCGATTAGTTCTTCAAGAGGGAAGTTGCGCAGATCCTTTGCCTCTTGAATGGCAGTGACTTTAGGATCCCAACTTTTAGGAAGGGATCTTAGTATTTTATTTACGAGTTCAAAATCCGAAAAACTTTTTCCGAGTCCTTTTAGACCGTTGACGACATCCGTGAAACGGGTAAACATGTCGCCAATGGTTTCACTCGGTTTCATTCGGAAAAGTTCAAAAGAATGCAGCAACAGATTGATTTTTGACTCTTTCACTCTACTTGTGCCCTCGTGGGTCACTTCAAGTGTGTGCCAAATATCAAAAGCAGTTTCGCAAGTTGAAACACGATTAAACTCGTTTTTATCAAGTGCGCAAAATAAGGCATTCATAGCCTTTGCATTAAGAGCGAAAGCCTTCTTCTCCAAATCGTTCCAATCGATCATTGGAAGAGAAGATTTTGAAAATCCATTTTCAACAAGGTTCCACAGTTCAAAATCCATAGAAATAAGAAAGATCCTCATTCGGGTCTTCCAGTAAGTGTAGTCCGTTCCACTGAACATGGGTGGACGTGTAATTGAATGCCCCTCTTGGTTTCCGGCGTAAGCCATCTCTCTTGGGTTTTAATCCTTTAGAGAGTTAACCTTGCTCTGATACCAATTGTTAGGATCGAGAGCACTAAGAGGGGGGGGGGGGGGTGAATTAGTGCAGCGGAAATCTTACAGCGATTAAAAACCAAAAGCTGCGTTCGTTCAAAAACTGTTATGATGCAAAAGCAAATTCTCAGTTTGTATCTAAGTGCAGTTTGCGTCTAAGCGCAGATTGCGTCTAAGCGCAGTTTTGCGTCTAAGCGCAGTTTACGTCTAAACTCAGATTTACGTCTAAACGCTGTTTTACGTCTAAACGCAGATTTACGTCTAAACGCAGATTTACGTCTAAACGCAGACTTACGTCTAAACGCAGTTTTACATCTAAACGCAGATTTACGTCTAAACTCAGATTTACGTCTTAAACTCAGATTTACGTCTAAACGCAGATTTACGTCTAAACGCAGTTTTACGTCTAAACTTTGAAACTTGTTTGTATACTCGCAGAAAGCAGTATGCAGTTGGAATCAAGACGTAAACGTGAACTGAGATCTGATGATTGAGCAAGGAAAGCCGATTTAAGTCTGAATGCAGTTTTACGTCTAAATGCTGAAACTCGTTCGTAAAATCGTAGAGGAAAGTTTGCAGTTATCAATAGGATCAAAATGTAAGTATAAACTGCAAAGAAGCTCGTTCGTAAAAGCACGGAAGACAGTTCTGCAGAATCAAACGTAAACGTAAACAGTAACGT